>NW_021635137.1:0-30692 GCF_004799145.2 Neltuma alba
GGTTTCAGATAATTGCTCAAATGTAAATCAGGTTTATAGTAGGTATTCGGATCGAAAGAACTATTCGATGAGCAATTAATCGATAAAGTGATCGATTATCGCTATCGGTAAAAATCACATAAGAGTATGGGTTAATTATCGATAAACTGATCGATAATATCAGGTAAACAATCGAGTTACTGATAAGAGACCAAATCTGAAGTGTATTTATCGATCAAGTGATCGATAAATCAGTCATCAATAACGACTTCGATAAAAGGTAACATCAATCTACTTGTTCTGCACATTAATTCTGTTACCAATTTATCGATCATATTCTCGATCATTTGTTTATCGATTACGTGTTCGAACTTTATGCTCTAACTCTCTGAATGCAGGTAATCATCTTTACAGATGGATCGATAAACTTATTGATCATAAAATTATCGATCACATGATCGATAATCAATGTCCTTATCTACTCTTATTCAGTTTTTCCTACAACCAAATTATCGATAATGTTATCGATAAATTTAACTTGTTTGCTTAAATAAGTTTTCACATAACATGATCGATAAAGAGTCTAAGGATTGCTATTTCACATTAAGTTATGGTGAACTATTTTTCGATCACCAAATCGATCACTGGTTTTTCGATAATATGATCGATCATTCAATTCCCTGGAACTCATGTTTTCACAAAACGTGATCGATAATCATTTTCCGTCTTACAAGGATAAATTTCTTTCTTCACTTTATCGATCACTTGTTCGAATGTTCATTGATCGATCAACTGTTCGATCATTTCAGATAGCTGTGTCTTTCATTGAATATATACATACCCATGGTTTATCGATAACATTATCCATCATACATTTATCGATAAGATGTTCGATCATCAATGACTGAAGCTTCATTTCAGTAACATTTAATTTTCGATAATCTGTTCGATCAAACATATGTTCGATCACTTGTTCGATCATGGAACGATTTCCTCTTTCTATGATAATTCTTAGAGTCAATGATCCAACACTTGATCGATAATATTGGTGATCTAATTCGAAAAGTCTTCATTCTGTTTATCGATAACTTGATCTATCATCAAGTAATCGATCATCTTTTCGATCAAACTAAACCAGAATGACTTTCTGTTCTTCTTACTGATAAATGATTTCGTCACAAATCTTTGAATGATAAATTGGTTTTCTCTCTGTGTTCGAGATTAAAGCATTCACCACAAAACTCTCATTTGCTCAAAATATGCAGATTAATGAAAACGAGGCAACGGCTCTTCAACGGGATTACGTAGACTGCGACCTACAGTGTCAGAAGCTCAGACGCATTAATGGCGGAGCCGTTGAAACCAGCGAAACACGCAAACGAAGTCACAACGGCTAGAAGCTCTTCCGTCTAACGGCTACTTAACGATATCAACTATAAAAGGCGCGAAGAAGCATTAATGAAGAGATTGAATACCGGAACTACCACCTGCGATTATTTAGTTACGCATTCAATACTCTGTTTTCACGTTACTACCGAGCATCAGTGTTTATCATTAAATTCACTCTGTAAGAGAGCCAATTACTACTCTTATTAAAGACTTGAGTGACACTCAAGAGTGTGGACTCTTGAGAGGGTTGTATCCTTACGGAGTAAGGGGGAGTGATTGAGCGATTCAATTACTGTACCGAGGCACCAAGAGCCCTGTCGATCTTGGAAGATAGTGAAATACTCAGAGGTGTTCTGGGGACTGGAAGTAGGTCACGTGGTTTAGACCGAACCAGTATAAATCTTGTGTCTCCTCTCTGCGGTTAAAATTCTTCATACTCTGACTCTCTGTTTTTATTCAATACTGACACGCTTTTGATTGGAAATTTTTGTAACTCACCCAATTCACCCCCTCTTGGGTGAGATTGTTTCTAACAATGATTGGTATCAGAGCAGGTCTCTTCACTAAGGATTTAACAGTCCGAAGAGAGATCAAATGGCAGGATTTGGAGATAGCGTGTGCTACCGAAGGATGCTCAACATCTAACCGCCAGGCTTCAGTGGAGAAAATTATACCTTCTGGAAAATGAGGATGAAAATCTTCATTAAGGCCACAGAGTATGGGTTGTGGGACGTAATAGAACACGGCAACTATGTCCCTATGAAAACAATAGATGGCCAGCAAGTACGCAAGAGTCCCAGGGAGTTCGATGAGGAAGATAAGAAGCTGGTGACTCTAAATGACAAAGCTATCAACATACTCACGTGTGCGCTTAGTCAGAGGGAATACTTCAGAGTCTCAAGTCTGGAAACCGCGAAGGAAATGTGGGAGGCTCTGGAGATAGCTCATGAAGGAACCACCGGTGTAAAACAGAGTCGAATCAACACTCTTACCACCGAATTCGAGTTATTCAGAATGAAGGAAGGAGAGAGTATCCGAGATATGGAAGTCAGATTCTCACATCTCATAAACCACCTCACTGCACTTGGGAAGAAATATAGTCAAGAAGATCAAGTGAGGAAAATACTGAGCGGTCTCACAAAAGAATGGGAACCGAAAGTAACAGCTATTGAAGAAACCAAAGGAGAATCCATTGGTTCTGTTGCGCAGCACTGTTCGGGAGCTTGCTGAATATGAGAGCAAGCAAAAATACAAAAAGGAGATGAATGAGAAGAACCGGAAAGGCATCGCTCTTAAAACTCAAGAGAGCGAAGATGATAATGAAGATGATCTTGATGATGATGAAATGGGCCTTATAGTCAGAAGGTTCAAGAAATTCTACAAAAACAGAACCGGAAAGAAGTTTCAGCCAAAACGCAGAATTTCCTCATATCCGAACGAACCAAAGGATCCAATCATTTGCTTCGAATGTAAGAAGCCAGGACATATCAAGGCGGAATGCCCCCAACTCTCCAGAACGAAGGACAAAGAAAAGAAGAAAGAAAGATTCAGAAAGAAGAAAGCCTTCGTCACATCAATCTGGGGAGACAGTTCCTCTGATGAAGAAGAAGGAAGTGATGATGAAGAAACCGCCAACATCTGTCTAGTAGCCCAAGAGAACGAGGAATCAGAAACAGACGAGGTAATAATTTCTGAACCATCTTATGATGAATTACAGTCCGAATACAATGCTTTACATTTAGAATTAGTAAGAATTGCAAAGGAGTTAGTAAACTCTAAGAAAAGGATAAAGTTTTTAGAAGATCAACAATCAAAAGTTGAAGTCAATACAGACTCGACTTTAACTTGCAAAAGTTGTGAAAAGAACGAAAGAAGATTGAAGATCTTACCAGAACCTTAGAAAAATTCACTAAAGGTAGCGAAATGCTTAAGGTGATTCTAGGAGCTCAACGGTGCTCTATGGACAAAACTGGTATAGGATACGATCCAACCCAAGATAAATCGAAAGGAAAGAAAAAGAGTAGTGGTAGATCATATCTTACATATTTTAGAAATTCTGTGCACTCCTCAAATCCTTTTGCACTTTGCTCTCACTGCAACCGTAAAGGCCATTCAACTTCTTCTTGTTACTATAAGAAGAAAGGAAATTACGGAACATTAAAATGGGTGCCCAAAGGTACTTATGTACCAAAAATAACTCATACTAACCAAAAAGGACCCAAGAAGGTATGGGTACCTAAAACATGATTGTAATTTGCAGGTATGTCTCAAGGCATCCAGAACAAATAAGTGGTATATAGACAGCGGATGCTCCAGACACATGACGGGTGACACTGAGAAGTTTACGTCACTCAAACCAAAAGACGGAGGAAAAGTAAGCTTCGGAGGAAACCAATCGGGAAAAATTGCTGGAATTGGAGAAATCGGAAGTAGCATAGGCATGAAGGTCGAAGATGTGTACTACGTGGAAGGTCTATGTCATAATCTCCTCAGTGTCAGTCAGAGTGCGGACAAAAACAACTGGGTGATCTTTGATTCCGAAGAATGCTTAATCATAAGCAAAGTGACCTACCCTTGAAGAAAGAAGAACTGAATACAAAGCTGAGAGCTCCGAGGGACGGTAACTGTTATACACTTCAAATTGATTCTAAAACTTCTGAAAACTGTTTTATTAGTCAAAAGGAGGAAAGTTGGATTTGGCACAAACGACTTGCACATGTCAATATGAATCAACTTTCAAAATTAATAAAAAGGGATCTAGTTGTTGGTTTACCAAAAATCCAGTATGAACGTAATGATATCTGTGATGCATGTCAAAGAGGTAAACAAACAAAGTCTTCGTTTAAATCAAAGAAGATAGTTTCAACTGAAAGACCACTCCAAATGATTCACATGGACTTGGTCGGTCCATCTAGAGTAAAAAGCTTCGGAGGAAATCTTTATACCCTTGTAATAGTTGATGACTATTCGAGGTTTACCTGGACTTTGTTTCTTTCCTCTAAAGATGAAACTTTTAATGCTTTCATTGTTTTTGCCAAAAAGGTCCAAAATGAGAAAGGTATATCTATTGTGTCAATCAGGTCAGATCACGGAGGAGAATTTGAAAACAACGAATTTGCAGACTATTGTGAGGAACATGGAATTGACCACAACTTTTCTGCACCAAGGACTCCTCAACAGAACGGAGTAGTTGAACGAAAGAATAGAGTACTCACGGAGATGGCTAGAGCAATGCTAAATGAGAAAGGGGTCTCACAAGTATTCTGGGCAGAAGCAATGAGCACAGCTTGCTATATATCTAATAGAGCCTACATCAGAACACTGCTCGGGAAGACTCCATATGAATTGTACAGAGGGAGAAAACCCAATCTATCACACCTAAGGATCTTTGGAAGCAGATGCTATATCCACAACAACAACAAAGAAAACCTGGGTAAATTCGATCCTAAAGCTGATGAGGGTTTGTTTCTTGGCTACTCTAATCGTAGTAAAGCATATAGAATTTTCAATAAACGAACCTTTACAATAGAAGAATCAATTCATGTGGTGTTTGCTGAAACTGAAGCAATTTCGAAACCTATAGATGATGATGCTGAAATCGTTCAAAATTTTCAAAAACTGGATTTGAACAAAAACTCGAACAAATTATTTTCAGAAACCGTTTCAGAAAACAGGGATGATTTAAACGATCCTTCTTTACAAGAAAATCTAGAGCAGCCAAAGGCATGGAGACACAACCGAGATCATCCTCTGGAACAAGTCATCGGTAAAGTCAATGAAGGGGTCAAAACCCGGAGACAAATAGTCAATGAAGTTCTTTTTTCTGCATTCATATCTCACATTGAACCCTCTAATATTGACGAAGCACTATCAGATGAATTCTGGATAGTTGCAATGCAGGAAGAGCTTAACCAATTTGAGAGAAATCAAGTTTGGGAATTGGTACCCAGACCAGAAGACCATCCGGTCATTGGCACCAAATGGGTATTCAAAAACAAGCTCGATGAATCGGCTCAGATCATCAGAAACAAAGCCAGATTAGTAGCAAAAGGCTATAATCAAGAAGAGGGAATCGATTATGAAGAAACGTATGCTCCTGTAGCTAGATTGGAAGCCATACGAGTTCTTTTGGCATTTGCTTGCATCAAAGATTTAAACTATTTCAAATGGATGTTAAAAGTGCATTTCTGAACGGTTACATATCAGAAGAAGTGTTTATCGAACAACCTCCCGGTTTTGAAAATTCAAATTTTCCTAATCATGTTTACAAACTTAAAAAGGCTTTGTACGGATTGAAACAAGCTCCTAGAGCTTGGTATGAACGACTTAGCAACTTCCTGATAGAAAAAGGTTTTGAAAGAGGTAAAGTGGATGCCACACTTTTCATTAAAAGAAGTAGGGAAGATCTTTTGATTGTTCAAATATATGTAGATGATATTATTTTCGGTGCTACTAACGAAGATCTCTGTCAAGAATTTGCTAAGCTTATGCAGGGAGAATTCGAGATGTCCATGATGGGAGAACTAAACTTCTTTCTGGGATTACAAATCAAACAAAAGAAAAACGGTATATTTATATCCCAGACGAAATATGTAAAGGAGCTGCTGAAGAAATTCGGAATGGAGAATGCCAAAAGTGTAAAGACTCCTATGAGCTCAACCTGTTCGCTTGATGTAGACGAAGACGGGAAAGACATAAATCTAACAAGATATAGAGGGATGATCGGTTCCTTACTATACCTCACTGCAAGTAGACCAGATATTCAGTTCAGTGTGGGAATGTGTGCAAGATATCAGTCAGCTCCAAAAGAGTCACATGAAGAAGCCGTCAAGAGGATACTCAGATATCTTGTAGGAACTCAAAATTTAGGAATCTGGTATCCAAAAAGAGGAACCGAATATCTAATGGGATACTCAGACGCCGATCACGGTGGATATAAAACAGACAGAAAAAGCACCAGTGGACAATGTCAATTCTTCGGAGGATGTCTTGTCTCATGGTCAAGTAAAAAGCAAAACAGTGGCAATCTCCTCAACTGAATCAGAATATGTAGCCACTGCCTGCTGTTGTGCTCAGATCTTATGGCTAAAACAACAAATACAAGATCTAGGAATCAACTTACGTGAGATTCCAATCTTATGTGATAATACGAGCACGATAAGTCTGTCCAAGAATCCAGTCCATCATGCTCGAACCAAACACATCGATGTCCGACATCACTTTATTCGGGACCATGTTCAAAAGAAAGATGTAAAGTTGAATTCATCCCCACTGAATATCAGATAGCCGACATCTTCACAAAACCACTAGATCAACAGAAGTTCAACTTCTTCAGAAGAGAATTGGGAATGGTAAATCCCAATGAATTGTAAGAAATGTCATACTATCACTCAAGATTAAGTTTTAAATTTATTGTTTTGATGATAAAATAACTAACTTAAGCATCGGAGTATGTAGAAATTTGTTTTGCAGGAAGCTCTGTTTCGATGAAGAAAAACAGAGGTAAACAGAGTATGAGATTATCGATCAATTGATCGATAATCATGAAGGCAAGTAGGAGATAATTTATCGATCAACTGATCGATAATTCACTTTGTAAAGAAAGGGAATTGCTCCAACACAACAACAATTATCGATAACGTGATCGATAAACTTCCCTATCGATCAGAACATCGATCAGAGCCTCAAGGATTCGGACCCATCCATCAAAAATTGGTACGCATTGAATCATAGTGACCGATAAGCTTAATTATCGAACAAATGATCGATAAACTATATCAGGTACGCATTCTTTTTTACTGACTTATCGATAATATGTCCGATAAATGCATATGATCGATAACGTAATCGATAAATCTGCTCTATGTTCAAGTGTGTTCTTCATAATTATCGAACACGTGATCGATCAAGTGTTGATCGATAACTTGATCGATAATTTCGAAGACTATAACGGTACTGTTCTGAAATCCCTTCGTCAGTTTTCGAACCCTAACTCGAAAAAATATCCGTCCCCTGTTTTTCGCAACGGTCAGGAATCACCACTATCTTAATTCTTCAAAATCCTTTCCGATCGAATCCTTCTCTGCTACATTTCCAACCCACTGCTTCGGGTACTCGAAACGTTATAGACCGAAGGTAAGGGAGGAATCAACGAAGAAGAGGGCTACTCTGAAAATCCGGAAAGTCGGGCCGAAGAACAACCGGCCTCTCTCAGAAAATCTCCCCGGTCCAAATCAAAGTTACCGATAGTGACTGAAGAATCGGAGACCGAGTCGGATGATGGAGTCTCAGTTCAGAAAGCCGTGGAAATCCGCCTGAATATATCTGTCCCCAAGCAACCGAGAAGAGAAACAAGGGGCAAGTGAAGGAGTCGCTCGGAAATTCCTCCTGAAGGTATACCCACTGAATTTTCTGAGTTTATTATCTGGCAATCTCGATAATGAAGTTAATATAGCAAAGTATAAGCCGATTTTGGGCAATAGAAAAAATTCGTCCTGTGGTATCTGTGGACTTAGAGGGTCTGAGGAAAATAAACAGATTGATCTTGATTTAAGTGACCCACTGCAGCATTATTCGAATTGGTAATCATTGGTGGTGAATACTGTCCCGAGTGGTGATTAAAAGATTCTACTGTAATATGGAATCAGTAGAAAAAATATGATGATAAAGACAATCTCATAGAAAATTGTCTGAAAGTTACACTGAGAGGCAGAGCTTTTAAACTCACCAGTGCCAAAATAAATGAGCTGCTAGGGACTGACCCACTGCAGCATATTCGAATTGGTTAATCATTTGTGGTGAATACTGTCCCGAAGTGGTTAAAGATTCTACTGTAATATGGAATCAGTAGAAAAATATGATGATAAAGACAATCTCATAGAAAATTGTTTGAAAGTTACACTGAGAGGCAGAGCTTTAAACTCACTAGTGCCAAAATAAATGAGTTGCTAGGGACTCAAGATTTGGTGCGAGGTGGTGACATGAATGAAGTAAAGGCTTATAGAATTTTAATGCAGAATAGTGATTATCCCGGTGAGCTGAATTTTCCCCCTAAGCAGATGTGTGATTTCTATAGGATCATCCATTACATCTATTCTAGGTGCATGGTAAACAAATCCGGTAGTTTCTCACATCTCACTCAGGATGATTATCTTCTTCTAGCTCGGATTATTAGTGGGAAAAGATTAATATTGGGGATCTTATTTACTCTGAGATGAAGGACTTTGTTCTTAACAAGTCCAGATCAACCCCAATTCCCTATCCTCAGCTGGCCACCTATTTCCTTCAGGCACATAACATTGCTCCATTTGAGCCTGGGGAAATCAAGACTAAGGTTCCTGGTTTTTGGCCTCACTCAGCTCCACAAAATGAGGATCTCTGTTCCCTTTACACCATCACAGAAAGTATCTCAGAAGGATAAGGGAAAGCAACCTGCTGCTAGTACATCTCGGACCCAGGATGAAGCTGAATCCACTGCTGCTCCATCTCATACCCCTGGTCCATCTTTTATGGAGAGATCTCTCAGGGAAATGTTTCAGGCTGAGCTTCGCGCATTTGAGACCAGAGTCTACTCCACTGCCAGAGACTATGGGGAAGTTTCTGACCGGAAGTTTGATGGCATCTCTAAGATTCTGGATCTTCACCAACAAGCTATGGTGGTTTTGGAAAGAGAAGTGACCGAGAGGTTTAATTCAGTGGACAAGGAACTCCAAGAGCTTAAAGGCTTAGTTACCACTCTCTGCCAGCACTTCACTGCACCTAGCACAAGCTTCAGCTATGAGGATCTCCTCTTTCATCCTACCTCTCCACCGCACCCTGAGCCTGCACCTTCCTCCTCTCCCTATTCCCCTGACCATTCCTTCGGTTCCTACTCCTTTGATGCTGACAAAAAGGGGGAGAAGAAAACTGATGATATTTCGTAGCTTATATGGTTTTATGAGTTGCTTTTTGGTTCTATGTCATGACTTTATGTTATCTCCTTTTGTGTATCTGGATAGTGTTTTTATCGATAATATGTTCTTGATATTTATCTGCTCTTTTCATGCTTTATGAGATATAAAACTGGTTGATGTTCTCTCTGATAGATGATTTATAACTTATGTTTTGTCATCATCAAAAAGGGGGAGAATGTTAGGATTATAGTTTTGATGATAACAAAGTCAGAATATCAAGGTTAAGTATTTTGATCGATCAACTGATCGATCAATTGTTTATCGCTAAGGTTTCAGATAATTGCTCAAATGTAAATCAGGTTATAGTAGGTATTCGGATCGAAGAACTATTCGATGAGCAATTAATCGATAAAGTGATCGATTATCGCTATCGTAAAATCACATAAGAGTATGGTTAATTATCGATAAACTGATCGATAATATCAGGTAAACAATCGAGTTACTGATAAGAGAACCAAATCTGAAGTGTATTTATCGATCAAGTGATCGATAAATCAGTCATCAATAACGACTTCGATAAAAGGTAACATAATCTACTTGTTCTGCACATTAATTCTGTTACCAATTTATCGATCATATTCTCGATCATTTGTTTATCGATTACGTGTTCGAACTTTATGCTCTAACTCTCTGAATGCAGGTAATCATCTTTACAGATGGATCGATAAACTTATTGATCATAAAATTATCGATCACATGATCGATAATCAATGTCCTTATCTACTCTTATTCAGTTTTCCTACAACCAAATTATCGATAATGTTATCGATAAATTTAACTTGTTTGCTTAAATAAGTTTTCACATAACATGATCGATAAAGAGTCTAAGGATTGCTATTTTCACATTAAGTTATGGTGAACTATTTTTCGATCACCAAATCGATCACTGGGCTTTTCGATAATATGATCGATCATTCAATTCCCTGAAACTCATGTTTTCACAAAACGTGATCGATAATCATTTTCTCTGTCTTACAAGGATAAATTTCTTTCTTCACTTTATCGATCACTTGTTCGAATGTTCATTGATCGATCAACTGTTCGATCATTTCAGATAGCTGTGTCTTTCATTGAATATATACATACCCATGGTTTATCGATAACATTATCCATCATACATTTATCGATAAGATGTTCGATCATCAATGACTGAAGCTTCATTTCAGTAACATTTAAATTTTCGATAATCTGTTCGATCAAACATATGTTCGATCACTTGTTCGATCATGGAACGATTTCCTCTTTCTATGATAATTCTTAGAGTCAATGATCCAACACTTGATCGATATTGGTGATCTAATTCGAAATCTTCATTCTGTTTATCGATAATATTGGTGATCTAATTCGAAAAGTCTTCATTCTGTTTATCGATAACTTGATCTATCATCAAGTAATCGATCATCTTTTCGATCAAACTAAACCAGAATGACTTTCTGTTCTTCTTACTGATAAATGATTTCGTCACAAATCTTTGAATGATAAATTGGTTTTCTCTCTGTGTTCGAGATTAAAGCATTCACCACAAAACTCTCATTTGTTCAAAATATGCAGATTAATGAAAACGAGGGCAACGGCTCTTCAACGGGATTACGTAGACTGCGACCTACAGTGTCAGAAGCTCAGACGCATTAATGGCGGAGCCGTTGAAACCAGCGAAACACGCAAACGAAGTCACAACGGCTAGAAGCTCTTCGTCTAACGGCTACTTAACGATATCAACTATAAAAGGCGCGAAGAAGCATTAATGAAGAGATTGAATACCGGAACTACCACCTGCGATTATTTAGTTACGCATTCAATACTCTGTTTTCACGTTACTACCGAGCATCAGTGTTTATCATTAAATTCACTCTGTAAGAGAGCCAATTACTACTCTTATTAAAGACTTGAGTGACACTCAAGAGTGTGGACTCTTGAGAGGGGTTGTATCCTTACGGGAGTAAGGGGGAGTGATTGAGCGATTCAATTACTGTACCGAGGCACCAAGAGCCCTGTCGATCTTGGAAGATAGTGAAATACTCAGAGGTGTTCTAGAGACTGGAAGTAGGTCACGTGGTTTAGACCGAACCAGTATAAATCTTGTGTCTCCTCTCTGCGATTAAAATTCTTCATACTCTGACTCTCTGTTTTTATTCAATACTGACACGCTTTTGATTGGAAATTTTTGTAACTCACCCAATTCACCCCCCTCTTGGGTGAGATTGTTTCTAACATAGTAGATACTTGAGACTTTTATGATCACAATACAATTATATAGTTACCCTATATAGATAATACCTCCAAATCTTCAAGGCATACACTATCACTACCAGCTCAGCTCCTGTATACTCTCTCTTGCTGCATTTACACACATCTTAATCCTTATTTACATGCATCAGTATACACTACATACAGTAGTATAGGATCGGAAATGACTAGCAAGGGAGTAGAAGTCAGCTTTTGTTTTAATTGTTAGGAGCTTACCTAATATTTTTTATACCACACAAATGGTTGACTCTTCCTCGTAAGCTTGGTCAACGGATAAGCAATTCATGAAAAGTCTCAAATAAATATCTTGCTAGACCTAGGAGATGTTTGATTTCCATCACTGATTTGGGTTGTTCCCAGTTTAGTACTACCTCTACTTTGTTAGGATCCACCGCCACTCCATTCTGGGTAATCACATGTCCCTGAAATTTTACCTCCTTTAGCCTAAACTCTCATTTACTAAGCTTTGCATACAATCACTTTTCTCTGAGTGTACTTAATTACTCTAAAATGCTGCTCATATTTCTCTAGGGATTTAGAATAAATCAAAATATCATTGGTATAAACCACAACAAAGCAATCTAAATATGGTCAAAAAATATGATTTATGTAGTCCATGAACATTATAGGTGTGTTTAACAACATTACTAGAAATTCATAATTCCCATAACGAGTTCTGAATGTAGTCTTTATAATATCTTTCGCCTTAATCCTTAGCTGATGATATCCCAATCTCAGATCAATCTTAGAAAATATGGTAGCACCAACTAATAAATCTAACAAATCATCAATTTGAGAAAGAGAGCACTTGTTCTTAATGGTTACTTTGTTCAATTCCTAGTAATCAATACATACTCTCAAACTCCTATCTTTCTTTTTAACAAATAGTATGGGAGCACCCTATAGGGATACACTAGGTCTAATAAAACTTTTCTTTAATAATTCTTGTATTTGTTTCTTTAACTTTGCGATCTTGTTAGGAGCCATTCGGTATGGAGCTTTTAAGATCAATTTAGCCCTCGACACTAGATCAATAACAAATTCCACTTCTCTCTTCAATGGAAGTTCACTGATCTCTTTTGCAAATGCCTTCACAAAATCCTTTACTATTTGTGTTTCCTCTATCCCTTGTTCTATCTCAATCTGCACTGAGAAAAACACCATGTACCCTTGGCAACCCTATCTCTAATATCTCTTTACTTGGGCCTTATTTATAAAATTAAATCCCACTTTTGGACAAGGGACAAGTTCCTTAGGAAGCAGAATTAAAGTTTTGTTTTTGTAGTCAAGGAGTACACTATTGGATGACAACCACTTCAGGCAAATTATCATACAATATCATATAATAACATACATATTAGGTCAAGAATAGTACAACAATGTGCATACCAGATAATGCAATTTTAAACATATACTAGAGGTTACCACTCTAGTTCCAGTGGGAGCGAAAACACACAAATCATATGGAAATGTATTAATAGTAAGGCCTAATCACCTAGCACCATTATGCAATATAAACAAATGGCTTGTGCCTAAATCAAACATTAAATATACTACATAGTCGTTTATACTGATCATACCTTGGATTATTTCGAGTGAGTTAGGGCTTCTTCCTAAATAAGGGTGAATGCTCTACCTTGAGTCTGTGGCATAGGATACTAACACCTTGTGGACCATTCTGCACAAAATGTCTAGGCTCCCTGCAACGATAGCATAAGTTCTGACCCATTATGCATAGCCAATCTTCATGGTTTCTTCCACAGATTTCACAAATCTTGGACTATCTAAAAGTGCCAGGTCCTCTTTGATGCATCTACTTCTTGGGTTTCTTATTAAAATTAAACTTTCTTTTTGTCCTATTATTATAGGAAACTCTCTCTGTCATCATCCTTGCCGGAGGTCTCTCAGCCCTTGGAGTTGCCCTAGTATGACTGCAGTGATCTTGGTTGTTCTTGGTGATTTGGCAGACTTCCACCACTTTATTAAAATTTTCAATTTTCCTCGGGGCTACCTTTTCCCTTAACTCTGATTTCAAGTAACTAATCATCTTTTCAGTTTATCATTTATGTGTTGTAGGTAGGTCGAGTATTGAGATAGCTTGATGTACCTCACCAGATACTCATCAAAAGATTTATTTTCTACTTGCCTCACAATAAGAAATTCAGCTTCTTTCTCATCCCTTACAGAATGCAAAAAGTACCTCAAGTAAAACTATTCTTTAAAAGATTCCTAGGTAATTAGTGTCTCATTAGTTGGGAGCACTAATTCTATGTTCTTCTACCATCTCTCAGCCTCTCTTTCTAGTTTGTATATAGCTATTTGGGCTTTCCTCTCTGTTGGACACTCTAGGACTTTGAAGATTTTCTTGAGTTATCCAATGCTCAGCTACTTGCACATCAAGGGTTCCTTCAAAAGGAGTTGGATTATGTTATAAACTTTTAGGTTCTACTACAGGTCGTGCCTGCTCGCCTATAAGTTCTTTGCTTGCTTGTTAGCTATAGTTGTTGCTGCTGTCATTGCTATTGCAGTATCTCTCTCCTATTCTTGTTGAGCTTTAGTAGCTCATATCTCTTGTATGGTTTGTTGTTGCCCATCTAGTCTATTCATTATCATTTGAATAAGGTCTATAGGGGTCTGTCCCAAGCTTCCCCTGCTTAAGTAGTTCATTTAGTTCTCTCCATTGTTGCTTATCTTCTCTTAACTATAAAAGGAACAGGATCATTATATACATGTATACTTTTATATTTAATTTATACTTGTATATATTTACAGCAGTATAGCCAAAAGTAAGATACAGCTATAACAATCACCATTAGTCGACACACTATTATACCATAACTAACTAGGTAGTAGCTTCCTCTTGATTATTGTAACATCCTGACTTTTAGGTCTAGAACTGTCAAAAATAGCCTAAATTGGATAGGCTACCAGACTCTTTTTAGCAGAGGTCTCAAAGATGAGAAAGGATGTCAAAGCAGTTTCATGGATTAAACTACAAAGTGAAAGTTTTCATGGGCTAAAGTGTAATCAAAATTAGAGGTTCCAGTAAAGTCTCGAAGGCCCAGAAAGAGAAAAGAGGCTAGATACAGGCCAAATGTTAGTTAGAAGCCTTAAAGAGATGGTTTTATGAGGTTGAACCCAAAGCAGGGGCAAAATCGTAAATTTAGAAAATTACGGCCCTCAGGGGTAAAAATGGAAAAAGTACACAAAATTCTAAGAAAATCCCAAAAAATGGGAAATAATATTCTAAGACTTTTTTTGTGAAGATAAATGACAAAAATACCCCTGAGACAGCTTAAATGGAATTTATAAGGTTATGGCCAGTAAAAAATATATTATTTGAGGTAATTATTTTAAATAGCAAGTGACCTCAAAAATATATACAAAAATGAGGTTAAATGGTTGAAAGGTTGTTCTAATTTATAAAGTTAGTCCCAAAATCAGAAGGCTAGTGAAATGGCTTTAATAAAATAAAAAGATGATTATGCCGATAAAAGGGTATTTTTGTAAATGATTTTTATGCAAAGCTTAAAGGAGTGTTATGGCCTGAGAAAATTCATAGATCTTCTCTAGAATTAAAAAAATTTTATGGAGTAGATATAAAAAAATTTTGAGCTCTGGAAGGCCATCAAGAAATTCGAACAAATGTGAGCCAAGTAAATTAGAAGGAAACTTGGAGACTAAGTTTAATCCAGGGGTCAAGATCCAATCTTCTCCCTTTCTTTTCATGAGATCTTGCCACATAGCATGATGAGGCAAGGAAGGAGCTTGATGATGTCAAGGATATGATGTCATAATGTGTCATACCTTACTTATATAATACCTTAGCATTCATTTAGAACCATTCCAGACTACTTTGGATGGTCTTAAGCTTAAAAATTTCAATTTGGATGTTAATTTTCGGAAAATTACTGTTCACAGTCCAGTTTTCAGATTACAGGTCCAACTTTAAAAAATCATAACTAATTTTAGAAAAATCGTATGGAGGTGTTCCAAAATTCTACGAAAAGCTCTTTCAATGCTCTTTAAGGAAAAAATATTCAACTGAACTCATCCTCACTGAAAATGTACAGTTTATTGGATTAAAATTACTATTCATTTGGTAAAATCTAGACTTTCCAGATTTTGTGCCTTAACTTCGAAAATTCATATCTCATTGTATACATATCCAAATGATGTGATTTACCATCATTTTAAAGCTTGGGATATGCATTATAAGTGTACTAAATTCTGTAGCTTAACTCATTCATATGATAGGTCGAACTGAAACTTGAAATTAACTGCTTCAGGACCTTCGTTTTATCCCTTAATATCTCTTTACTTTAATTCTTTTTATTTCTTTGGCATACCTAACATGGGCTTACTTTTTCCCATTCATGCTCATATACTTTCATTCATGCCATAAACATCCTAAGCACATACATTGAATTGATGGCATTCATAACATAACTTACAACATAGGAGAATTATACATTGAATAATAATATCAATCATTAGCATTAATAATTCTCCACTTCTTCTCCTTGCTTCTCATGCCCTTAGTGCCCATCATTATTTGACCTAAATGGTTGGTTAGGGAGGGGGTGAGATTCGGGGGAATCTCAGTAGCAAACATTACCACATACATGCACAAGATGGATGCTAGTGTATTGTATGCAGTTTTTCATAAATTTAAGTTAACTAGTGACATGCCATCATGCTTTATGCTTGGTATAAAAATGCATGGCCATGGGAACATATTAAAAACAGCATTTCCAGCAACAATCATCATGTCACAATATCATTCAAACAACAAATACAAACCAACACATAAGCACACCATGTCAAGCACATAAAGGGTAAGTTCACTACCTTGCACCTCAAGCTTTCCTCTTACTTTTCCTTTGACTCCCTTGACTTTCCAACCATGTGGGCATTTGGTCAACATCACCAAACATCCTCTTGGATGTTCCAAAGGTCCTAAACATAACCATAATGATGACACAATCCATTAGGACCATTAGATTACATAAAGTTCAAGACTAGCTTTCTTGAACCTCAACCCTTTCTCTTAGTCTTAGGGTTTTCTTTCTAACTTTTCTAATATAAATCTTATCATTTTACATCCTTATGATCTATTTCCTATCAATTAGGACCACTTTAGATGGCTTTAGATTCAAGAATATCAAATCTGGAAATTTTGGTTCGCGAGTACTGTTCACGCAGAATCTCCAAAATTTTTGCTCAACTTTGAAAATTCATAATTAAATCTATAAAAATCCAAATTGAGTGCTTCCAAGTCTCACTGAAATATTATTAAGTTAAATTTAAAGGAAAAATATTTTCAGGAACCAATTCTATGTCAAACAGTACCAGAATTGTACGGAACTCGACACCCTTCCAAAAGCTTAACACTGTTTCCAGATTTCAAACCCTAACTTTGAAAAATCACCATAAATCGTACACATATCCAAATGAAGTGTTCTACCCATAGATTTAAATCTCACAAAGTGTAATTTAAGCATACCAAATTTTAGAACCAGATATGAACAGTAACTAATTCGAAAAAGCCATCAAATCAGCACGTAATTCTTCCAATTTTCACATAGATCCACTTGGATCTACCATACTTTGAGGTGTTCTAGCAAGATCTAACAACCAAACTCCCTTCCTCACTCATCAACCATTTCGACCAACCATCAAAGGGGAGAGAAGACAGATTTTTTAACCTTAAAAGAGAAGGAAAACAAGACAAGAACACATCTAGAACCAAGATCTCACCTTGAATCCTTGATTGATGACCAAAGTTGATAGCTTTTCCTTGGTTCTCCTTCAAAACCCTCTCTTTTCCCACTTCCTCTCACTTGGACAAAATTCCATCAGCAATTAGGGTGAGAAGAAACTCATTAATGTGTACAAAATATCCCACCAACCATCATTAATGTTATGCTAAGTGTCATTAGCCTACTTAATCTTAATCCTCTCTCTTAATTAACTTAAATCATAATGTAATTAAATTCCAAAGTCAAGATCCTCTCCATTAGTAGCTTGACACTTGGAAAGCTTTAATTACCATTCATTAAAGGCTTGACAAGTGGCGACTTGTGGCCCAAGTAAAGTGCAAGACTCTGATTAATACTTTATCGGTGCACTTTTACTCCGAGTTTAACTTTTTTTCTATAATTACAGTGCTCTGGCCTCTGTAATTATTTTCTATCAAATCCATAAATTCTCTTTAATTCTAGAGAGTATCTATGAATTTTCTTAGCCCATAACACTTCCTTTAAGCCTTGCATAAAATTCATTTACTAAAATACCCTTTTATCGGCAAAACCGGCTCTTTAATTTCTTAAAGCCACTCTACTGGCCTTTTGGTTGTGGGATTAATTTTATAAATTAGTACAACCTTTCAACCATTTAACCTCATTTTTGTATACATTTTTGAGGTCTCTTGCTATTTCAAATAATTACCTCAAACGGTATACTTTTTACTGGTCACAACCTCATAAATTCCATTTAAGCTGCCTCAGGGGTATTTTCATCTTTTCTCTTCATAGAAGAGTCTTAGAATATTATTTCCCATTTTCTGAGATTTTCTTGGAATTTTCTGTACACTCTTCCATTTTTGCCCTTGCTGGTCATAACTTTTTGAATTTACGGTTTTACCCCTGCTTAAGCCTAACCTCATAGAACCATCTCTTTGAGGTTTCTAACTTACCCATTGGTCTGTATCTAGCCTCTTTTCTCTTTTTGGGCCTTCGAGACTTTACTGGAGCCTCTAACCTTAATTATACTCGAGCCCCTGAAACTTTTACTTTGCAGTTTAGTCCCTGAAACTGCTTTAACTTCCTTTCTCGTCTTTGGGACTTCTGCTCACAGGGGTCTGGTAACCTATTTAATTTAGGCTATTTTTGGAACTTCTAGGCCTAAAAGTCTGAATGTTACATAATGACACTTGGCAAGTTCTTGTGGTGGAAGACTTGAAGCTTGTGATCGCTCGCTACCTGGCTGGAAAAGGTGGTCCGAAGTTTTCTCTCTCCCAGCAAGCAAAAGTGGCTTTGTAATTGTCACATTTTATCAAGGGTAAAATTGGCAACCCTTGTGATAGTTTTGGTTATAAATAACCTACCTTGGAAGAGCATCTTGGCAGCCATTTGTTGAGGGAAAACTCTGCCAAAATTAGAGAAAAAATGTGGGGGTGAAGGCCAAGAAGAAGGAACAAGATTCAAGCCTTAAGATCAAGATATGTGATGATTCTAGCATCTGTCTTGATGCCTATTTTGACTAAGTTACTATTTGTATGTGATAAGTCTCATTATTTGCATACATTTCTAGCCCTAAACACATACTTTTGCCATCTATATTTACATACTTTGGGCATAATTAGCTTCCATTGTGCATAAGAGTTGGTGAGAAGAATTATGAGGTTTTGCAGGTGTTTTTACATGCTTTTATATGCTTTTGTATGTGTGTACTTTTGATCCCTGCTTGGGTGTGAATTGCAGGGAGTTTCAGTGCTGTCTGAGGCGCTGCAGCGGATATGAGAAGGCGCCACGGCGGATTTCCAAGGGACTCTCGGTGAAAGGAGCCACGGCAGATGATCAGAGGCGCCACGACGGATTGATGTCTACATGAAGCGCAGGATCACTAATCAAAATGGCACCGTATAGGCCAGGCACCGCGGCGGATGGACGAAATTTCCAGATTTAAAAGCTGAAGTCGCGCGCTTCAGCGGAGGCATCAGATTTCAGTTGCTCATTCTCCCTCCAACGCGATTTTCTTGTTCTCTCCGCCCTCTCTCATTTCTCTCTTCCATTTTCATCCAATTTCATCAATTTCCACCGATCAACCATGGATCTTTCATCAATTCTTGCTGTTTCTACCCTAATCCAGAGTATGAGTAGCTGAATTTCCAAGTTCTTCTAGCAATGAAGCTGACCTGAGTTCATGGAGCTGAACAGGGAGTCATTTCAGATCTATTTTCCACTTTCTATTCTAAGAGTCATTTGTTTCAGTTGAACAATTGTGATTAGAATGAAGGTTGAGTGATTAGATTTATGTTTCTTGAATTTAGATCTGATTGAACATTCAGATGTGAGTTGTGTCCTTTAGTTCAGTTGAATAGAGGATTCTCTGTTAATTTGTAAATCTAATTCATTTTACTTGGACTGTTGTTCTGTAAATCTGAATTTTGGTTGAATACATTGATGATTCACAGTTGTGGTCATTCTTAGAGAATTGCAACTTGCTTCTCAAGTGTTCTTGTCAATTGATTTTCCTTCTCATAGATCAAAACAATGAATCTAGTAAGATAGTTGTTTCTGATCTATGTTAAGAGAGATTTGAGCAGTAGCTGAATCTATCCATTTAATTGACACTAAGAGACTCCAAATTATAAGATTGAACAAGGAAGGTTGGATAAATTGCTAGGGGAACTACTATCTCTCATCTGAATCTCATTTACAATTTACCTTTCATTAGATTTGTTTCTTGTTTTGATTTCTCTTTTTTTGAACTCAAGCTCTCATCTTGGTAATTTGATAATTAAAAGTGAATTGTTAAGAATTGAAATACAACTTAAGGCTCCTTGTGAAGAATGACCTAGGTAGTGCCTTACTTGCTGCATTTTCCCTAGTAAAACTTTGATTACCTAGCGACAAGGTTTATCAAATTGGCGCCGTTGCCGGGGAAGCCTTACTTGTTGAGGTTCTAAGCAATTCACTGGTGTGCCAAGAAAATTTTTATGTTTGAAAACCCAAACTTCAGAAAAAGTAGCTTTAGTGTTTTTGAGTTGTGTTGCATTTTCACTTTTGTGCTTTGTTGTTGAGTAGTTTCCCTTATTGCTGTGTTCCAAATTCATTCCATAGGTTGTCAAGGAGTTAACACAATTTGGTAGGCTGTGAATTGTTTGAATCCTTGCTGTAGCAACCTTTTCCCTTTTAATTGTTCTTCCATTTAACCTAATGATGGTTGGTTGTTTTTATGCTTTTGAGATATTTTTCTTGTTGACAAATTAATACCATTGTGTTAAGGGGTTCAATTTGCAGGAGTGAAGGTGTGAACAGTGTCAAAGCTGCTGCAGAATTCGTCCACCTGGTTTATCAGTATCAGGCGCCGCGGCGGATATCATCAGGCGCCGCAGCGCCTTTCACAGAATCAATTCTGCAACAAGCGCCGCGGCGGATTGCACCAGAGGCCGCAGCGCCTGTCCATTTTCAGCTCGGCAACCGTCTCTGTAATAGAGGCCGCGGCGGATCTGTGAAGGGGCCGCGGCGGATTTACCTGACTCCCTCTTAATTTTTTGTCTTTTCTCTGATTTCTTTCTTTTGTCTGATTGCTTTTTCTCATTTATTTTATTAGTCTATTCTCTTGTTCTTTAGTTGCATGTCCCAGGATAAGGGTCTTTTACCTTTTGATTGGGAAATCAATAGAACTCTTAGGCAAATCAAGAAAACCAAACAAATAGCTGAGTCTAGTAAGCAACCTATAGTGAGTGACTCTCTTCCTCAAGTTGAATCTTGTTCTTCCTCAGAATCTGAATCTACTTTAGGAGGGTTTATAGACAATCATTTTGTGATGGATCAAAATAATAACAATGCTCAAACTGAGAGAGGTGATGCTACAAATAGACCTCAAAATGAAAGGCAAGCTGAAAATGTTCTCCATAATACTAATCCTCAATTGAATAGAGATGAGGAGAATAGGAGCATTAGAGAAATTAATAACTCAAGTGTGAACTGTGATCCATGTGGTTTTTATAACTTTGAAGCTGATTTTGAACTTAAAGGTACCTTGATTAATGCCTTACCAAGATTCCTTGGTCTTGCAGGGGATGATCCATATAGACACCTTCAGAATATGCATGCGGTTTGTTCCTCTATGAAGCCCCATGGTGCTCAATTGGAAGATGTGCTAAGGAGAGCTTTCCACTTCACATTAGAAGGAAATGCCAAAAAATGGTTGCAAAGCCTACCTCAGCACTTCACAACACTCACATGGGAACAACTAAAGAAGGCCTTTTTAGAGAAATACTTTCCTGCATCAAGGACATCTAAATTGAGGAAGGCTATCTATGGAGTTCAACAAGATAGTAGAGAAACCTTGTATGAGTATTGGACAAGATTTCTAGCCATGCTTTCTAAATGTCTAAATCATCAAATCAGCAAGTCTAATCTAGTCCAATATTTCTATGAGGGCTTGCTATCTCATCACAAGAACACAATAGATGCTGCCCATGGTTCACTATTTGATTTGACTCCTCACAATGCTTGGGAATTATTGGAGAAGATGGCCAACAACAATCAGCAATTCAGCACAAGGGATAACCAATCTGTCAATGAAATTTTGAGGTCAAATCCTACTAACTTTGACTCTCAATTTGCTGCCTTATCAGAAAGGATGGACAAGAGAATGACTAGGATGGAGCAACTCTTGTCAACTAAACAATGTGGTGCTATGGGAACATCTCAAGCCTTGGTAGCTCCCTCTTGTGACTCCTGTGGTTCCATGATGCATTGTACTGAATCTTGCCCTTCTCAATTTGAAGAAGTGTCAGCCATGTATCAACAAAGATCCGGTCAATATCAGCAAAGGAACCCTTTCTCCAACACTTATAACGAAGGATGGAAGGATCATCCCAATTTTAGATGGGGAGGAGGAGAGAACAACAAGGAGAGATTCATGCAGAATAGGTTCCAGCAACGTCAACATTCAGAACAAGCTATGGTTCCTTCCCAAACTACTCAAGAAGTTGGTAATTCAAGGAATGATGACATGTCTCTCTTGTTGAAAAGCATGAACAGTATGAATGCTAATCTCAGTGCTATGGCATCTCAAATGGACAGAATTGATAAGCATACCACTGCATCTGATGCAAGAATGGCTGCTATAGAGAATAGGGTTGAACAATGGGAGACTAAGACTGCAAATTTGGCTAACTTTGTTACCCAAATTTCAGATAATTTCAGCAGTTTTCAAGCAAAAACAAGTGGAGCTTTGCCTTCCAATACTGTGATTAATCCCAAGTCATTGAATGCCATAAGTTTGAGAAGTGGAAGAAAGGTGACATTCAATGAGAATGATGAAGAATCTGACTTGGATGAAGATCATTACACTAAAGGGAATTCTGTCCATAAAAAGAAACCACCAAGTGTGGAATCTGAAAGCTTAAGAGAGAAGCAACTTCTGCAAGCAAGAAAAGAAACCGGATGTAGAAGTGCAACTACTGAAGGTTGCACAACTGAAGCAAGCCCTTCAACTAGGATGATAAAGGAGTCATGAAGCACCATTAGGAGAGAACTTGGAGCAATCTTCTTCAAGAATTTCAGAGCCTAACCAGGACAATGGAAAGATTGAGCAAGAGAAAGTTGAAGATTCTCACAAGAACAACAAACCGGAAAGTCAAGGTAAGGAGGTAAGCTTGAAAGATCTACCTTTTCCTAGAGCTTTTATGTTTGGGCAAAAGGTTGCAAAAGAAAAGCAAAATAAAGAAGTTTTAGATTTCTTTAGTAAAGTAGAAATTAACATTCCTTTGCTGGATTTGTTGAAGAAAGTGCCTGAATATGCAAAATTCTTAAAAGACATTTGCACTAACAAAAGAAAGTTTAAAACTAATGAATTGGTGCAAGTTGGCCCTAATGTTTCAGCCCTTTTTAAAGCTCAATTACCTGTGAAATGCCAAGATCCAGGAGCTTTCTCCATTCCTTGTCAAATTGGTAAGTTTCATATTTCTAAAGCTTTGCTAGATTTGGGTGCTGCTATCAATGTGATGCCAAGTTCTGTTTATTATGCTTTGGGAGTTGAAATCATGAAACCTACAAGTGTCTTAGTGCAACTAGCTGATAAGGAATCCCAAGGGAATCTTAGAAGACATTTTGGTTCAAGTAAAAGACCTTGTATTTCCTGCTGATTTTTATGTGTTAGATATGACTAATGAGGCCATAAGTGAAAGCACATTGATTTTGGGTAGACCATTTCTAAGAACCGCCAACACCATGATTTGCATGAAGGATGGGATTATAAAAATGGAATTTGGTGGACAAGAAATTCAATTTAACATGTATGAGATGATGAAACATCCACATGAGGATTATTCTCTGTTAGGGCTTAATATGATTGATGTGTCACTTGAAAATGAGTGTGAATCTATTTTTGAGCATGATAGCAATGATGATACTGAAGATTCTTTCGTCTCTTTCTCCTCCATATATTCTCCTTCATCTTCTTTTTCTTCACACCTTGATGATGTGCCTAGCATTGATTCTAAAATTGATGGCTGGCTTTCCACTTGGAGTGAGTTGTCTTCAGTTTCATCCATTAAGTCTTCCATTGATGCTAATTCCACACTGTCAAGTGATGAACAACTTGCAAAAAGATTGCTTGTAGATTTCTCAACAGCACAAGAGAGTGAATCAACTCCTATACAAGAAGGGGAAGGTGAAGGGCACAAGACTCATGATTGCAAGGCCAGCCCAAGTCTCATGGATGAACCTCCATTCAAGGAGCATGCAGCTGAACCTTCTGAACAACAGGATTTGTCTTTAAATTCTTATCACATTTTGTATTCCAATCCTGTTTACAAGTCACTTGATCTTAATTTCTTTAACCATGCAGAATTGGAACACCTCTTGGAAATCATGCGAAGTGCAGCTACTCCCAACCCTAGGAGATTAAGCATGACACCAACCAAATTTGCCGAAATATGCAGCATAGGGAGTGCACTTTTGCAATCTAATTTTACTTCTGAAATTGGAATTCCTCAAGATTATTCTGCATCTAACTTTGAGTTTTCACATGGATTTACAAATGTTTTAAATGCATTGTTGCAGGGACCAACTAAGGAGAGTTACTCACATGAGGATGAATGTACAACTAAATTTTTGGTATTGAAGCTTTGAAGCAATCTGGAAATAATTGCACTACCTTGGAGCTCAAGAAATTGATACCCTCAGTAGTTCAACCTCCTGAATTGGAGCTTAAACCCTTGCCATCAACACTGAAATATGCATTTTTAGCTGAAAATGAAAGACTCCCGGTGATAATCTCTAACTCTTTAACTGATATTGAAGAATCTCAGTTACTTACTGTTTTGAAAAGGTATAAAGGTGCAATTGGGTGGTCTTTAGCAGATATTCCTGGTATTAATGCTTCAATTTGCACTCATAGAATATTGTTAAATGAAAATGCAAAGCCCATAAGGCAACCTCAAAGAAGACTTAACCCACTCATACTTGATGTTGTTAAAAAGGAAGTAACAAAGCTGCTTAGTGCTGGTATCATATACCCTATTTCAGATAGTGAGTGGGTAAGTCCAGTTCAGGTTGTTCCTAAGAAAAGTGGGATCACTGTGGTTAGGAATGAAAAAAATGAATTAATCCCCACTAGAATCCAGAATTCTTGGCGTGTTTGCATTGATTATAGGAAGCTTAATGATTCTACAAGAAAAGATCATTTTCCCCTACCCTTTATAGATCAAATGCTTGAAAGATTAGCTTGTAAATCTCACTATTGTTTCCTTGATGGTTTCAGTGGCTATTTTCAGGTTCCCATTGCACCTCAAGATCAAGAGAAGACTACATTTACTTGTCCCTTTGGCACATTTGCATATAGAAGAATGCCATTTGGACTTTGCAATGCACCGGGCACATTCCAAAGGTGTATGCTATCCATCTTTAGTGATTTGCTAGAGAATGGAATTGAGGTGTTTATGGATGATTTTACCATCTATGGAAATAATTTTGATGAATGCTTAGTGAATTTGGAAAAAGCTCTATCTAAATGTGTTGAAAAGGACCTTATCTTGAATTTTGAAAAATGTCACTTTATGGTTCAACAAGGAATAGTTCTAGGTCACCTAATTTCTGAAAAGGGAATAGAGGTAGACAAAGCAAAGGTTGAAGTAATTTCCTCTCTACCCTATCCAACAAATCTTAAGGAGCTTAGATCTTTCCTAGGCCATGCTGGATTTTATAGAAGATTCATAAAAGATTTTAGTAAAGTGACTTTTCCAATGTCTAAATTGCTGCAAAAAGATGCTTCCTTTGATTTCACTGATGAGTGTAAGATGTCTTTTGATGAGATTAAATCCAGATTGACTTCTCCACCTATTTTGACTTGCCCTAATTGGAATTTACCATTTGAATTGTGTTGTGATGCCTCTAACAATGCGGTGGCAGTTTTGGGACAAAAGGATGGTAAGGCTTCCAAGGTTATTGCTTATGCTTCAAAGACTCTAGATAAGGCTCAAACTAATTACACAACTACTGAAAAGGAGCTCTTTTCTATTGTTTTTGCATTAGACAAGTTTAGGCCTTACCTAATTAACTCTAAGGTTACTGTTTTCACTGATCATTCTGCTGTCAAGTATCTTTTCAGCAAGCCACAATCCAAACCGAGGCTCTTAAGGTGGATGTTGTTGATCCAAGAGTTTGATATTGACATCAAAGACAAACCTGGAGCAGAAAATGTGGTGGCCGACCATCTAAGTCGCTTACCAGAAACTACAAGGGGAGTAATTGGTTCAGATTCTGTTTGTGATGAGTTTAAGGATTGTTCTGTTTCTGCCTTGTCTCTCATGGAACCTTGGTATTGTCACATTGTCAACTTTTTAGTTGCTGGTCTAATTCCTCCTTTGTTGTCTCATTTTCAGATGCAGAAGATTAAGAGTGAGTCTAAACACTACATTTGGGATCCTCCAATCCTTTGGAAGGTATGCAGCGACCAAATCATTCGAAGATGTGTACCAAATGAAGAATTTCAAGACATCCTGCATGCTTGCCACTCTCAAACTTGTGGAGGTCATTTTAGTGCTAACAAGACTGCAAGAAAAATATTGGAAGCTGGTTTGTATTGGCCATCACTCTTTAAAGACTCTTATGAGTATTGCAAGAATTGTGATATTTGTCAAAGATTTGGTAGCCTAACTAAGAAACATGAATTACCCCAACACCCAATGCTTTTCTGTGAGGTGTTTGAAGTATGGGGTATTGATTTTATGGGCCCCTTTCTTCCTTCTATGGGTTTTACATACATTCTTCTTGCAGTTGATTACCTTTCAAGATGGGTAGAGGCCATAGCAACCAAAAAGAATGATGCTGCTACTGTTTTAAAATTTCTGAAAAATAACATCTTTTCTAGATTTGGCATTCCTAGAGCAGTAGTTAGTGATAATGGCACTCATTTTTGTAATAAATTGCTACAAGGGTTATTCACCAAGTATGGTGTGACACATAAGACATCCACACCTTATCATCCCCAAAGTAATGGGCAAGCTGAAAATGCAAATAGAGAAATCAAGAAGGTGTTGGAACGAATAGTTAAACCATCTAGGAAGGATTGGAGTGCCAGATTAGATGATGCTTTGTGGGCATATAGAACTGCATTTAAAACCCCAATAGGCATGTCTCCTTATAGATTGGTTTATGGTAAGATGTGTCACCTACCGGTTGAGATTGAACATAAGTCTCTTTGGGCTGTAAAAGCATGTAACCTTGATTTTGATTCTGCTGGTATGGAAAGATTATTGCAATTGCAGGAGCTTGAAGAGTTGAGACTTGAAGCATATGAGAATTCCAGGTTCTATAAGGAGAAGACGAAGATGATTCATGACAAGCAAATCCTAAGGAAGACTTTCAAGGTTGGAGATAAAGTGTTGCTGTACAAAGCACGATTCACATTTAAACCTGGGAAGTTGAGCACTAGATGGGAAGGACCATACTTGGTCACTAAAGTCCACAAGTTTGGCATGATAGAGCTGCTAGATGAGAAGAGCAGTAAGACTTTCAAGGTCAATGGCCACCTGCTCAAAATTTACAAGGAGAATTTTGATCCACCATAATTTCAGGTTGTCCCCTTCCTTACACACTTTAGTCTGTGTTTATTTGATTATTATCATTCTTGAACTCCATTTTTGAACAAGTGTGGGGGAGGGCATAACTAGTAGCAAGTGTAGGTTGTTTTTAGTTTTTTTGAAGTGTTCTGTTGTTTCTTTCCATTCCTTCCTTTACCAATTTTCCTTGCTATCTTTTGTTCAAATTTGCATTGAGGGCAATGCAAGGATCAAGTGTGGGGGAGTGAATGTTGTGTTTTTGTGTGTTTTGTGTCTTTTGTAGAACCTCAGTTTTCAAAAACTTTTTGAAGGTTTAAGCTTGCTTCAGGAATTCTAATGTTACATTTGTGACTGATTTGATTTGGAAATTAAATATCCTGAAGTGAAATTTTCTAATGCATAGAGATTAAGCATGATGTGTTCTTTACTGAAGTGAATGAATATGGAAGACAAAGCCTAGTTGGAAGGATTCTTTGAGCCTTTATATTCATTTCTGGTGTGTGCATTCACTTAGTTCTTATGCTCTCTAGAACTTGTCTTAGTTCTTAATCAAGACCACATGTAACATTAGTACTCTTGAACATGATTGAGGCATTCATTCAAATTAGCTACTTAGACCAAATGGCCAACCCCTACATGAGTTATCCCTTGTTACCCATTTGAGCCTTTTAGTTGAATTTTTCCATTCATTTCACTCTCAATTATAAAACTTCTTTCCTACAAGGATGCATATTTCATTTCATTCATTCTTTCAGAATTCACTAGCATTTTGATGGATTCAATTATGGATTGATTTGAGAAGTGCATACTGGAGCTAAAAAAAAAAACTGAAAGTGAAAAAGAAAAGAAGAAACATGCGAAATATGTAAAAAAAAAAGAAGAGAGAAAGAGAAGAGAAAAGTTGAAAATAAATGAAAAAGCAAGAAAGGAAAAGAAAGTGGGAATAAAAGCACCTTTATAGCTTAAGAATTCAAGATCAAGAAATCAAACCTTAAATTGAACATCACTAATGCTATTGAATTCTACACATTGATTTGCATATATCCTCTCTTTCATATGCATTCTTGTGCATTTCTTTCCCACCTTTACATTACAAGCCACAAAAGTCCTCTTGATTCTTGAGTACTTATGTATTTGAGTGGTGGAGAGGTAGAGCTATTACAAGCATATGGTAGAGCATTTGAATAAGTGAATTGAGTGAAAGAACCTTAAACATTTGTGAGTTGAGTGATACACTAATTCCCTTGTGTGGTCTTCTATATCTTATTCACTTAGATTAAATTACATATCATTGCTTGATTTCTTTGCACTAGAATGTTCCATGGATGGATGTTGGTTGAAGAATCATTGTTGGCTTGCAGTTGTAACCTGAACTTTTGAGCTTGCTTATTCCTTTCTCTCATCCTTCTCTTTCACAATATGTTTAGACTTGATTTGCCAGGAGTGCAAAAGCTAAGTGTGGGGGAGTTGATAAGTCTCATTATTTGCATACATTTCTAGCCCTAAACACATACTTTTGCCATCTATATTTACATACTTTGGGCATAATTAGCTTCCATTGTGCATAAGAGTTGGTGAGAAGAATTATGAGGTTTTGCAGGTGTTTTTACATGCTTTTTATATGATTTTGTATGTGTGTACTTTTGATCCCTGCTTGGGTGTGAATTTCAGGGAGTTTCAGTGCTGTCCGAGGCACCGCAACGGATATGAGAAGGCGCCACGGCGGATTTCCAAGGGACTCTCGGTGAAAGGCGCCGCGGCGGATGATCAGAGGCGCCACGGCGGATTGATGTCTACATGAAGCGCAGGATCACTAATCAAAATGACACCGTATAGGCCAGGCACCGCGGCGGATGGACAAAGGCGCCGCGGCGGATGACCGAAATTTCCAGATTTAAAAGTTGAAGTCGCGCGCTTCAGCGGAGGCATCAGATTTCAGTTGCTCATTCTCCCTCCAACGCGATTTTCTTGTTCTCTCCGCCCTCTCTCATTTCTCTCTTCCATTTTCGTCCAATTTCATCAATTTCCACCGATCAACCATGGATCTTTCATCAATTCTTGCTGTTTCTACCCTAATCCAGAGTATGAGTAGCTGAATTTCCAAGTTCTTCTAGCAATGAAGCTGACCTGAGTTCATGGAGCTGAACAGGGAGTCATTTCAGATCTATTTTCCACTTTCTATTCTAAGAGTCATTTGTTTCAGTTGAACAATTGTGATTAGAATGAAGGTTGAGTGATTAGATTTATGTTTCTTGGAATTTAGATCTGATTGAACATTCAGATGTGAGTTGTGTCCTTTAGTTCAGTTGAATAGAGGATTCTCTGTTAATTTGTAAATCTAATTCATTTTACTTGGACTGTTGTTCTGTAAATCTGAATTTTGGTTGAATACATTGATGATTCACAGTTGTGGTCATTCTTAGAGAATTGCAACTTGCTTCTCAAGTGTTCTTGTCAATTGATTTTCCTTCTCATAGATCAAAACAATGAATCTAGTAAGATAGTTGTTTCTGATCTATGTTAAGAGAGATTTGAGCAGTAGCTGAATCTATCCATTTAATTGACACTAAGAGACTCCAAATTATAAGATTGAACAAGGAAGGTTGGATAAATTGCTAGGGGAACTACTATCTCTCATCTGAATCTCATTTGCAATTTACCTTTCATTAGATTTGTTTCTTGTTTTGATTTCTCTTTTTTGAACTCAAGCTCTCATCTTGGTAATTTGATAATTAAAAGTGAATTGTTAAGAATTGAAATACAACTTAAGGCTCCTTGTGAAGAATGACCTAGGTAGTGCCTCACTTGCTGCATTTTCCCTAGTAAAACTTTGATTACCTAGCGACAAGGTTTATCATATGTGATTCTAAAATTTGGCATGATTAAATTACCCTATAGCTTTAAATCCATAGGCATAACACTTCACATTTAGATATGTTGTACGATTTATGGTGATTTTTTTCAAAGTTAGGGTTTAAATCTGGAACAGTTTTTTAACATTGGAAGAGTGGCAAATTCCGCACATTCTGGTACTGTTTAGCATAGAATTAGTTCTTGAAACTATTTTTTCCTTAAATAGAACTTAAGGAGTTTTTCAGTGAGACTTGGAAGCACTCAATTTCAATCTTTCTAGAATTATTATGAATTTTCAAAGTTGAGCAAAATATTCTTGAATTTTGTGTTCCCGTAACAGTACCCGTGAAGTAAAATTTTATGATTTGATTCTTCTTGAATCTAAGGCCATCTAAAGTGGTCCTAATGGATAAGAAATGGATCTTAACGATGGGAGATGATGAAGATTTATGTTAGAAAAGCTAGAA